>NW_024100447.1:0-1359 GCF_016545835.1 Crotalus tigris | reverse complement strand
TCCAGGAACTGTCGCCACGTGAGTAATGCCAAACGTATCCCATAAGCCTCCTTCTCCCATACGGGCCAGCGCTGTTCTGTTTTCGTGAGTTTCTTGGATGTATATGCACAGGGTTGCAATACTGCATCATCATTTTCTTGTAATAGCACAGACCCCACTGCCACATCACTTGCATCTGCCTGTATTACGAAGGGCTTGTCCATGTCTGGGTGCCTTAGTATTGGTTCGGCAGAAAAAAGTCTCTTTAGTCTCTCAAACGCTGCTTGGCACTCCATTGTCCATGTTAGTGGCTGGCTAGGGTTTACTGAGGATGCTCCTTCATTCGAACGCTTCAAGTAAGTTGACGGTGAGGGCAAGGCTGAGCGCAAGCGGAAGGCAATATGTTGGGCCACATGAATTGGCGGTTAGAAGTTTGCAAAGACCAGGAAATTTGTAGTTGCTTTCTTTGTGCCGCGGTGGCGCCCCCCATCCTAATACTGCTTGGACCTTCTCGGGGTCCATTTCAATGCCCGTGTGGGGATATATTCGATTAGCCTGGTGTGTATCTTTCCTGGTGGAATTCGCACTTGAGATTTTGGCAATAGGGGGGCGGCTGCAGTTTCTTTAAAACCACTCTGACAAGGTTGACATGTTCCTCTTTTGTTTCGGTGAAGATAGGAATGTCGTCCAAGTAAACAAGGACCCCCTTAAACATGTGCTCCCTTAGAACGTCATTGATTAATTGCATAAAGACTGCAGGGCCCCCTTGTAATCCAAATGGGAAGACTTTGAATTGATAGCACCCCATGGGGCAGTTAAATGCAGTCTTCCATTCGTCCCCTTCCTTGATTCTCACGCGATAGTAAGCTTCCCTTAGGTCTAGTTTAGAAAAAATTTTCCCTTTCGATAGGTGTGACAGCATGTCTTTCATGAGGGGCAGGGGGTATAGGTTGCTTTCACTGATTGTATTCAGGGCCCTATAATCCACGCATAAACGTACGGAGCCATCCTTCTTCTCTCTAAAAAGGACCGGGGCAGCCACTTTAGGCTTGGCTGGCTCAATGAAACCTCTCTCTAGGTTTTTTTTATAAATCTTTCCAGTTCCTCCTTCTCCTTTGGGCTCATGGAGTATAATCTGGGGTTCGGGAGTTTTGCCCCAGGCTTGAATTCAATGGTACAGTCTGTGGGTCGGTGGGGGGGAAGCTCATTCGCCCTTTCCTCACTGAAGACTTCAGCAAGGTCCCTATATTCCTCTGGTATTTCTGTTAATCTTTTTTCCTCTCCTATGGATGCTTTTTCTATTCTTGATTCCGGTAGCCTCCCTTGGGGTTTTAAGTCCATAGGGTCCCCCTTCGGGAATTTGATTTCTGTCGTCCTCCA
>NW_024100446.1:0-1761 GCF_016545835.1 Crotalus tigris | reverse complement strand
TTTTTCTGGTCTGCCTATCCATTGCTTTTAGTTCGGCTTGAGTCCAGTCCACTATTCCAGCTGTGTACCTAATGACTGGGATTGCCCAGGTGTTGATTGCCTTTATGGTATTTCCTCCATTGAGTTTGGATTTTAAGATCTTCTTCACTCTCTTGATGTATTCACCTCTAATCTTTTTCTTGGCTTCAGTGTGCTTGATGTTGTCAGCTTGAAGGATACCCAAGTATTTGTAGTATTCTTCCTCATCCAGACTCTTAATGTTATTTTCGTGGGGCATCTTGATTCCTTCATTTTTCATTATTTTTCCTTTTTTGATAGTAAGTGTGGCACATTTGTCCAATCCAAACTCCATTACAATATCTTGGCTATATATACGGACAGTGTTGAGCAGCGATTCTATTTCAGATGATGTTTTTTCATACAGCTTCAGATCATCCATATAAAGGAGGTGGGATAGTCTGGCAGATGTTTTTGATGTTTGGTAGCCATGTCCTGAGTTATTCAGTAATGTTGACAGAGGAAACAGTGCAATAACAAATAGTAATGGTGATAATGAATCTCCTTGAAATATTCCTCTCTTGATATTAACCTCTCCCAGCCTCTCACCATTGATCTGCAACTGTGTCTTCCATTGTGCCATCGATCTTTGCACAAATTTTCTGATGTTTCTACTGACTCCTGTTATTTCTAGGCACTTTATTATCCAATCATGTGGCAGAGAGTCAAATGCCTTTTTGTAGTCAATCCATGCCACATTCAGGTTGGTCTTCCTTCTCTTGCAGTTTTCCAAGATCATTTTGTCTATTAGGAGTTGATCTTTTGGTCCTCTGCTATTGGGGCGGTTTCCTTTCTGCTCAGGTGGGAAGAGATTGTTTTCAACTAGATGCTGTTGTACTGCATCAGCTACCACACCAGTTAGTAAGTTGAAAGTTGTTGGTAAGCAGGTAATTGGCCTGTAGTTACCTGGTGTTTGCCTTTTTCCTTTGTCTGTAATTTTACTATGTCATATGGATAGGGCTTTTCCAGTGTGTGTTATCGGTCTCGGTATCGCTTTTCATTCTCCTCCTTTGTAGTATATTGGTTGAACTGTTTGGCAATGAGTGGTGTATAACAGTTAGATGTTCACACGCCGAAAACCCTAATTTATCTGATCGTAGGTCAGTCATTCACGAGACTAGTGCCTGATCCTACATTTTGCTATTTGCTTCTGCTCGTTTTTCTACCATTGTTTTGTTGTTATTCTAGTGATCTTAGGCCTTTAGCATTGCAATCATTCTGTCTTTATTAGTGCTATGCCACACTGCTTTTAACGGCGAGGGGCCGCATCTTGTAGTTGTATCATTAGTGGGGCGTTGTTACCATATCTGACTTTCACACAAGAAATGGGGGGCAGAGCCGGGGGTTTGCATGAATAAAATATGTCAGTACTGACATGATTCCACTTAATGCAGTTATCATAAACAATTGATGGATTGGTAGAAACATTTCTGATTGGATTGAAATTGGAGGTTCTGCCTATAGTTTGCAATTCGAGCTTCATATCTACTGATTTTTCCTGGCTATAGCTGTTATTTGTTGCTTTATTATTTCCAGTGGTTCCTTGATCTTCCTTGTTTCTAAGTGGTATTTCTTGATTAGGTATTCTTTGGTCTTCTTGTTCTTCAGCTTCTTTTCTTTCATCTGTTCTAGCTTGCTTGCATGTGATCTTAACTTGCTGATCTTATTTTTCTAGTCTATTTTTCTGGTGCACTGTTTGTTTGT
>NW_024100445.1:0-1850 GCF_016545835.1 Crotalus tigris | reverse complement strand
TGTGCTGACTACAAATGCACTCTTAATAAGGCATTGCAGCAACATGCCTATCCTGTGCCTGTGGTCAGTCATATTCTGGCCTCCCTCAAGGGGGGGGCGCGTTTTTGCAAAGCTTGACCTAGCTCAAGCGTATCAACAGCTGCCTGTTGATGATGATGCTGCTATAGCTCAGACTATTGTGAACCACAGGGGAGCCTTTAAGGTAAAAAGGCTACAGTTTGGAGTGAATGTCGCTCCTGGGATTTTCCAAAGCATAATGGAAAACACACTACGGGGCATACCGGGGGTTTCCCCTACTTTGATGATGTCTTAATTGCAGGAGACTCCACACACCTTCTAGCTGAAAGGCTAAGGGCTGTCCTGTTAAGGTTCAGGAAAATGGGCCTCAAGCTTAAGAAGGACAAATGTAAAATTGGGGTGCCTTCTACTGATTTTCTGGGATTCAAAATTGACGCTGTTGGGATTCACCCTGCTGAATCCAAACTAAAAGCCATTATGCAAGCCCCTAGGCCAAAGTCTAAGGCCGAACTTCAGGCCTTCCTGGGCCTCCTGAATTTCTACAATTCCTTCCTTCCCACATAAAAAGCCCAGTGTGGCTTGAGCCTCTTCAACAGGCTACTAGACAAGCAAGCAGTGTGCAGTGGTCACAAAAGCTATGAGGCTTGTTTTAACAAAGTCAAGGCCTGTCACTTCTAACCCCCCCCCAAGGTTGGTTGTACTTGACATTCAACGAGTCCCTTCCTGTGTGCATCGCTTGTGATGCGTCCCCTTAACGGAGGTAGCGAGCTGTCTGATCACCCTCAGGGTACTGATGGAACTCAGGTTCCTGTTGCATATTACCCAAGAACAATTGTCTTCTGCTCGAGCGCAACTACGCTCAAGATAGACGGGCACGGGCTCTGTGCTGTTGTTGCTGGAATTAAAAAATTCCAGATTTTCTATATGGAGGCATTTACGGTCTCACGGGACCATAAGCCTCTGCTGGGACTGTTACCACACGTAAGCCGACTCCCCAAATCATTTCCCCTAGAATGCTTAGGTGGTCTATTTTTCTGTCTGCATATGATTTTTCTTTACACCACAAGCCTGGGAAAGAAATGGGCCATGCTGATGGCCTCAGTAGATTGCCTCTGCCAGTAGTAGAAGCTGACCCTGTGCCAGCTGTCAACATTCTATCAATCCAAGCTTTGCCCGAGCTCCCTCTTAGTGCCAGGGATGTTGCCGCTGAAAAAGGTACAGATCACACACTTTCACGTGTCCGTTCCTGGGTTTTGTCTGGTTGGCCTGAGCACTGCCCTAGTCCTGAGTTTCAGAGTTTCTGGTCCAAAAGGAACGAGCTGTCCATTTCTCAGGGTTGTTGCTTTGGGGAAACAGAGTTGTCAATCCCACCTCAATGAGGGACTAGGGTGTAGAATCCCTCCAGAGGGTCATCCTGGCATTGTTCGTTATTGAAGGCTCTTGCACGAAGCCACTTGTGGTGGCCTGGTTTAGATAAAGATATTGAGGCTAAGGTACACGCATGCCACCTGTGCCAACGATCTCACCCAGAGATGCCCCAAGCTCCTGTGCATAGATGGGAGGAAACACAGTCCCAATGGTCTAGGGTGCACATTGACTACGCTGGGCCCTTTCAGGGCCAGTTCTTCTTGGTCCTTGTTGACAGCCATTCAAAATGGCTTGAGGTTGTGCCTGTCTCATCCACCACCACTGCAAAGACTATTCAGGTACTGAGGGGGATTTTTGCTGCACACGGGCTGCCAGATGTCATTGTGTCCGACAACGGCCCTCAATTCACATCCTCCGAATTCCAAGCTGTCTTACAGGCAAACCTGATTCGTCATGCCACGTCT
>NW_024100444.1:0-1995 GCF_016545835.1 Crotalus tigris | reverse complement strand
AAATTTAGTCAGGCTTGTTAAGGATTACCTGTGTGAAACTTCTTAATAGCTTCAGGCTCTGACATGACGTTATGGGACCACCATTTGGAGGGAGGTTAGGTGTTTCCAGGCTAACTATCGGTATGAGTGCCCCATGATATCTTAGACAAGGATTTCCTTTATGTCGAAGTGTTGTTCACCCTCCACCATGAGTAGAGGTGGTGGGGGGGATTTTTGGCCGTAGAGGTGACTGATGCTCTCTTTTAAGCAAGCTGCAATGAAAAATTGGGTGTATTTGCCTGAGATTTTTGGGTAATTCTAATTCTACTGTTACTGGGTTTATGATTCTTTAATTGGAAAAGGCCCTATATATTTTGGTCCAAGTTTTTTACAGGGCTGTAGGGACTTTAGGTATTTTGTAGATAAGTACACCAATCCTCTATAATGAATGGTGTAGGCTCAACCCTTTTTATCGCGCTTGTGTTTTGTAAGCATGCCTAGCGTTCATCCTAGGGCTTGTTCTGACTATTGGCAGGTGTGTTTTTGTAATGTTTCCATCCATTCTTCAGCGAGGGAGATGTTGGTTCGTTTGGGGTTAATTCTGACATGGGGTGAAACTTGACCGGTGGCTATTTGAAAAGGAGTGTAACTGTGATGGAGTGGACTGCATATTGTAGGCAACTCTGCAAAAGGGAGAAGTAGCCCACTCGGTCTGCTGGAACTACGAAAACATCTTAAATATAGCTAAGACTGAGTTCATTTTTTCAGCCCCCCCATGTCCTTGTGGGTGGTGGCTAGATGTCAGTCCCTGACTGGTTCCTAAGAGGGATAAAATTCCTTCCAAAATGCAGACGTAAATTGAACCCCCCTGTCAGAGATGATACGTTGGGGTGCCCATGCAATCTGTAAATGTGCTGGATGAACAGTTTTGCTAAGGCTTTTGCAGTGGGAATCTTTTGGCAAGGGATAAAGTGCACCTGTTTGGAAAACAAGTCCGTGACCGTCCAGACCACAGTATTTCCATTGCTTTCTGGCAATTCCACTATAAAATCCATGGCTATTTCTCTCCAGGGGGCTGAGGGACTTGCCACTGTTTTGCAATAGTCTGCACTTTCCCTTGCAACCTCTTTGCCGTGGCACATTTTGGACAACTGGCTATATAACTGCAATGTCCTTTTTCATGGATGGCCACCAAATTGCCGTTTAATTAAATGTAAAGTTTTTACAAATCCCAAATGCCCTGGCTGATTAGTGTTCATGGCAAAGGTCATGAAAGTTACTCTTTGAGTTATTGGTATATATAACTTTTCCCCTACCCAAGGCAACCCGTCTCTCATTGTGCACACATTTTTGTTTTTCTGGAACCATTCATCTGTTTCCAAACTTCTTCTGAATTCAATTCCAGTTTGGCTGTCCAGTTGTGGTTTTAATTTGGCTTGGGTTCTTGTGGTTACTGGTGCTGCCAGTTGTGACTCTGCCAGTATTGGTCTAGAGTCTGTGGTTCGTGCGCTGTTATATTGAGGCATGCGAGATAGAGCATCTGCCAGGAAGTTCTTTCTCCCTGGTAAATGTTTGAGCTTAATTGAATTTTGGTGAAAAAGGATGGGAACCAGTGGGCTTGTTTGGGATTGAGTTCCTGGAAGTTTTCAGGGCTTCAAATTTTTGTGATCAGTCCAACAACATGGAAGGGGATTTTGGTGCCTTCCAGGAACTGTCGCCACGTGAGTAATGCCAAACGTATCCCATAAGCCTCCTTCTCCCATACGGGCCAGCGCTGTTCTGTTTTCGTGAGTTTCTTGGATGTATATGCACAGGGTTGCAATACTGCATCATCATTTTCTTGTAATAGCACAGCCCCCACTGCCACATCACTGGCATCTGCCTGTATTATGAAGGGCTTGTCCATATCTGGGTGCCTTAGTACTGGTTCGGCAGAAAAAAGTCTCTTTAGTCTCTCAAACGCTGCTTGGCACTCCATTGTCCATGTTAGTGGCTGGCTAGGTTTTACTGAGGATG
>NW_024100443.1:0-1230 GCF_016545835.1 Crotalus tigris | reverse complement strand
GTTTAGATAAAGATATTGAGGCTAAGGTGCATGCATGCCACCTGTGCCAACGATCTCGCCCAGAGATGCCCCAAGCTCCCGTGCATAGATGGGCGGAAACACAGTCCCCATGGTCTAGGGTGCACATTGACTACGCTGGGCCCTTTCAGGGCCAGTTCTTCTTGGTCCTTGTTGACAGCCATTCAAAATGGCTTGAGGTTGTGCCTGTCTCATCCACCACCACTGCAAAGACTATTCAGGTACGGAGGGGGATTTTTGCTGCACACGGGCTGCCAGATGTCATTGTGTCCGACAACGGCCCTCAATTCACTTCCTCCGAATTCCAAGCTTTCTTACAGGCAAACATGATTCATCATGCCACGTCTGCACCCTTCCACCCGTCCACCCACGGTATGGCTGAACGTATGGTGCGCATCACAAAGGACGCATTGAAAAGACTCACCTACGGGGACTGGCATCACAGGTTGGCTGACTTTCTCCTTTCTTATCGCACCACACCGTCCACTTCTACAGGGAGAAGCCCAGCTGAACTTCGTTGGGGGCGTCAACTTACTCCTAAACTTGACCGGTTGCATCCGGACAGACTGCCTTCATCTACCTCACATCCTAGGGCACCTAGACAACGACTTGTGGGTGCCCCGGTTTGGGCTCGCAATTACGGGCCTGGTCACACATGGGTCCCCGCTTCTATTTCCAGGGTCACAGGTCCTCTCTCCTACGAGGTAGCCCTGGACAACGGTCGTGTCCTGCGTTGGCACATCGACCAACTCCGCCCTAGGCGGGCCCTCAGAGAGGACTCTGGGTCTTTTCCAGGGGGGAGGGGGGACCCTGTGGAGCAAGGGAAGGCATGAGCTGCTGACTTTTTCTTTTTTTTCCACTCGAGGAGCCACAAACGGCCCATCCCAGGGTTCCGCAATTGCTCCGAAAAGAAAGTCATGGAGCTTACCCACACAACAGGCACTCACGCCTACTCCAGCCAGGGAGTCACCCCGGGGGCATACTCACTTTTCACACACATCACACAGCACTCCAGCAACGGAGGATACCCGGGGGCATCCCAACAAATCATTCCCTGCAAGAGAGCTGGCACACAATTCCCAAGGTTGGCCTGACCTTACCCCAAATCCTACAAGGAGTCAAACATACACAGAGCTAGTCGAGGAGCCAAGTCCCGACTACAACACCCCTAGCACAAATCAGGGAACACCTGAGTTTTGGGAAAGTACAGAA
>NW_024100442.1:0-1342 GCF_016545835.1 Crotalus tigris | reverse complement strand
AAAGCTTGGAATTCGGAGGAGGTGAATTGAGGGCCGTTGTCGGACACAATGACATCTGGCAGCCCGTGTGCAGCAAAAATCCCCCTCAGTACCTGAAAAGTCTTTGCAGTGGTGGTGGATGAGACAGGCACAACCTCAAGCCATTTTGAATGGCTGTCAACAAGGACCAAGAAGAACTGGCCCTGAAAGGGCCCAGAGTAGTCAATGTGCACCCTCGACCATGGGGACTGTGTTTCCTCCCATCTATGCACAGGAGCTTGGGGCATCTCTGCTGAGGGGGGGGGAAAAAAAAAAAATTTTTTCGTTGGCACAGGTGGCATGCGCTTTCTGTGTACCTTAGCCTACAATATCTTTATCTAAAGCAGGCCACCACAAGCTGGCTGCGTGCAAGGAGCCTTCATACGAAACAATGCCAGGAGCACCCTCGTGGAGGGATTCTTAAGACCCTAGCCTCATTGAGGTGGGAATGACACAACCTGTTTCCCCAAAGCAGACAACCCTGCATGAAGGGAAGTCGTTTCTTTTGAGACCAGAACTGCCTGAACTCAGGACTAGGGCACGCTGTTCACGGCCACCCGGACAGGACCCAGGACGCGGACACGTGAAATGTGTGATCTGTACTCGTTTAGCGGTAACATCCCTGGCACTAAGAGCGGAGCTCGGGCAAGGCTGATTGTATAAAGTTGACAGCTGGAGCGGGTGTCAGCTTCACTTATCGGCAGAGGCAATCTTACTTTTGAAAGCAAAAGGGACCCTTCTTGCTTTAATCCTCATGGGAGTGACAGTGGGGTCTAGCTTTAAGGACACAGGTGGTCCTTTGAATGTGCCCAGCTGGGGGCTGAAAACATCTGCAACTTCTGTGCAGACTTCCTGTAGGTCGAGTGTTTGTAAGCTATTGAGTCCTGTGACGTGTATCCCCAGGGCCTCAAACCAATCGAGTACTATGAGACTCGTTCGTTCACCCCCTACTACTAATAAGTCTAGTGGACCTTCAAAACTCTTGTATTGCACGTTAAGGGTGGCCTCCCCCGTAACACACACTCTTGAATTTTGAAAATCTGTTAACACAATGTCAGAAGGCCTTAACTTGGCCTTAGTCCCACTACTGGAACAAATCTTCCTAAAAGTATGCAATGAAATGATGGAAAGGGCAGACCCTGTGTCTAGTTCCATAGATAATGGAACCCCTTGTAGCTTCACGTTGAGTGACAGCTTTTTCTTCATGGGCTTGTGTGTGCCTGTCCTACAGATGCTTCTTCGCGAAGCGCACAAACCTACCCTATTCTGGCTGGGGAGTCTGGTACCCTTCAGGCGTTCTTCTTGGGGTTGTGCCTTTCGTCGG
>NW_024100441.1:0-2431 GCF_016545835.1 Crotalus tigris | reverse complement strand
ACCCCCCTTCCAGTGATAGTTTAAAGTATCACAATTCCACTCCCTTTCTTCTTTCTTCCGTCTGGATGGAGACTTCAGATAACTACATGAAAGGCAACTTCCCTCCTTTGGTATGTTAACGCTTCGAGGTTACAATAAACACACATTCAGCATTCAGCTCTTTGAAGTGTAAAGAAGGAAGTGAGGGCCATAAAGCCCCTTTGTTCTCCCCTTTCTCTCCCTCTTATGGCAGAATCCAGAGAAGGCAGAATTGGGAGTTTCTATATTTGATAATTAAGAGAGAAAAATGATTGGATTCTTGACTCCGGCCCCTCTTAAAAAATAGAGAGATCCACCTGAAAGAAAACACAAGTATAAAATTAGGTCAGGTTGTTAGGGTACTCTGTGTGAAACTCTTCAATAGCTCGGGGCTCTGACATGACGTTTATGGACCCACTCATTTTGTGAGGAGGGAGGTGTTTCCAGGCAACTATGTAATGAGTTGCTCCATGATTCTCCTAGAGTCAAGGACTGCCTTTATTAAAGTGTTGTTCCCCCCCACCATGATTGGAGGTGGGGGGGGGGGGATTTTGCGTAGAGGTGGATGATGCTCTCTTTGCAGCAAGCTGCAATGAAAAAAACTGGGTGTATTGGCCTGAGGTTTTTGGGTAATTCTAATTCTACTGTTACTGGATTTATGATCCTTTTAATTGGAAAAGGTCCTATATATTTTGGTCCAAGTTTTTTTACAGGGCTGTAGGGACTTTAGGTATTTTGTAGATAAGTACACCATTTCTCCTATAATGAATGGTGTAAGCTCAACCCTTTTTTTATCGGCTTGTGCTTTGTATGCCGGCCTAGCTTCATCTAGTGCTTTTCTGACTCTTGGCCAGGTGTTTTGTAATTTTTTCATCCATTCTTTCAGTGAAGGATAGTGGTTCTTTGGGGTTAAACTCGGGCATAGGGTTGAAAACTTGGCGTTGGATATTGAAAAGGAGGTACCTGTGGCTGGAGTGGGACTGCATTATGTAGGCAAACTTCTGCAAAAGGAGTAAAGTCGTCCAACACTCTGTTGGAAATTAAAAAAAACACTCAAATATGCTCAAGTACCGGACTGCACCGTTCCGCTTGTCCATCTCATTGAGGGTTAGGGGCTAGATGTAATCCCTGAGTGGTCCCTAAGAGGGATAAAAATTCCTTCCAAAAATGCAACGTAAATTGCCACTCCCCTATCAGAGATGATGCGTTGGGGTGCCCCGATGCAACAGTAAATGTTGCTGGATGAAAAGGTTTGCTAGCCTTGCAGGTGGAATTTTGGCAAGGGATAAAGTGCACCCGTTTGGAAAACAAGTCCGTGACCATCCAGACAACAGTATTCCCATTGCTTTCTGGCAATTCCACTATAAAATCCATGGATATTTCCCTCCAGGGGGCTGAGGGATTTGCCACTGTTTGTAATAGTCCTGGCGATTTCCCTTGCCACCTCTTTGCAGACGCACATTTTGGGCAGCTGGCCACGTAGCTTTCTATGTCCTTTTTTATGGATGGCCACCAAAAGTGCCGTTTAATAAGTGTAAAGTTTTTACAAACCCAAAATGCCCTGCTGATTTTGTGTATGCCATGGCAAAGTTGCATGAAAGTTAGTCTTGAGTTGTTGGTATATATAAACTTTTCCCCTACCCAAGGCAATCCGTCTCTCATTGTGCACACATGTTGTTTTTCTGGAACCAATCATCTGGTTCCAAACTTTTTCTGAATTCAATCCCAGTTTGGCTGTCCAGTTGTGGTTTTATTTTGGCTTGGGTTCTTGTGGTTACTGGCGCTGCCAGTTGTGACTCTGCCATTATTGGTCTAGAGTCTGTGGTTCGTGCGCTGTTATAGTGGGGCATGCGAGATAGTGCATCTGCCAGGAAGTTCTTTCTTCCTGGTAAATGTTTGAGCTTAAATTGGAATTGGTGAAAATGCTGGGACCAGCGGGCTTGTTTGGGATTGAGTTTCCTGGAAGTTTTCAGGGCTTCTAAATTTTTGTGATCAGTCCATACCTGGAAGGGGATTTTGTTGCCTTCCAGGAACTGTCGCCACGTGAGTAATGCCCAACGTATCCCATAAGCCTCCTTCTCCCATAAGGGCCAGCGCTGTTCTGTTTCCGTGAGTTTCTTAGATGTATATGCACAGGGTTGCAATACTGCATCATCATTTTCTTGTAATAGCACAGCCCCCACTGCCACATCACTTGCATCTGCCTGTATTACGAAGGGCTTGTCAATGTCTGGGTGCCTTAGTACTGGTTCGGCAGAAAAAAGTCTCTTTAGTCTCTCAAACGCTGCTTGGCACTCCATTGTCCATGTTAGTGGCTGGCTAGGTTTTACTGAGGATGTTCCCTTAGTTTTTAGTAAGTTGGTGAGGGGCAAGGCTATCTGTGCAAATGAGGGGATGAATTGGCGGTAAAAAT
>NW_024100440.1:0-6987 GCF_016545835.1 Crotalus tigris | reverse complement strand
CTGCTTACGAACAACTTTCAAATTACTAACTGTTGTAGTAGCTGATGCAGTGCAACAGCATCTAATTGAAAACAATCTCTTTCCACCTAGCAGAAAGGAAACCGCCCCAATAGCAGAGGAACAAAAGATCAACTCCTAATAGACAAAATGATCTTGGAAAACTGCAAGAAAAGGAAGACCAACCTGAATGTGACATGGATTGACTACAAAAAGGCATTTGACTCTCTGCCACATGATTGGATAATCAAGTGCCTAGAAATAACAGGAGTAAGTAGAAACATCAGAAAATTTGTGCAAAGATCGATGGCACAATGGAAGACACAGTTGCAGATCAATGGCGAGAGGCTGGGAGAGGTTATATCAAGGGAGGAATATTTCAAGGAGATTCATTATCACCATTACTATTTGTTATTGCACTGTTTCCTCTGTCAACAATACTGAATAACTCAGGACATGGCTATCAAACATCAAAAACATCTGCCAGACTATCCCACCTCCTTTATATGGATGATCTGAAGCTGTATGGAAAAACATCATCTGAATTAGAATCGCTGCTCAACACTGTCCGTATATATAGCCAAGATATTGTAATGGAGTTTGGCTTGGACAAATGTGCCACACTTACTATCAAACAAGGAAAAATAATGAAAACTGAAGGAATCAAGATGCCCCACGAAAATAACATTAAGAGTCTGGATGAGGAAGAGTACTACAACTACTTGGGTATCCTTCAAGCTGACAACCTCAAGCACACTGAAGTCAAGAAAAAGATTAGAGGTGAATACATCAAGAGAGTGAAGAAGATCTTAAAAAATCCAAACTCAATGGAGGAAGTAGATCAAGGCAATCACATGGCAATCCCAGGTAGTAGGGACACAGCTGGAATAGTGGACTGGACTCAAGCCGAAACTAAAAGCACATGGCTGGCTCCTAGAAACCTAATGCCCCTGCATCCTGCCCTCATCCCCAAAAAAACAAAAAAAAAAAACCCAAACAAAAAAATGACATGACAGACTTGATCTACCACGGCCAATAGGTGGGCGTGGACATGTACAAGTACATCAGATGGTTGAAGAAGAAAAAATGGCTTTGGAAGAATATCTGAAGAACAATGATGAAGATGCACTGAAATTAGTATATCAGGAAGGCTTACTAACTACTGGAGAGACCACACTGGCCTACAAGAAAGACCAAATGAAGACCAGAATAGAGGCATGGGAAGACAAAGCACTACATGGCCAATACATGAAAAAAATAGCTGGGAAAGCAGATAATAATAAAACCTGGCACTGGCTAAGAGCAGGAAAATTGAAGAAAGAGACCGAGGGACTAATTCTGGCTGCACAAGACCAAGCCTTAAGGACAAAGGCATACAAAGTCAAAATTGAGAAGACAGCACCCGGCCGTCCGTGCGCCCTATGCAACGACGCTGCAGAACCAGTGGACACTAGGTCAGCGTTGCCCGCGATTGCCCTTCCCCCCTTCCCCCGCTGTTCGCCCCAGTCAGCCCACCCTTTGTCCCGCGCGCTCCTGCCCCCCCCCCTTCTGCCTCGAAGACAACACACCTCGCCTGGATCATACAAATAGAGACAGTCAGAGAAAATTGATAAAACTCTGAAACAACCTGACGTCGGGCACTCAGAATTCAAACAGACAAGCACCTGCCAACATAACACCCTCAGAATTAACAAGTGGTCGATAGACCGCTCCCCCTCTCTTCTCAAAAAGTCTGGATAGTGGACGTTGCAGTGCCTGGAGACAGCAGAATAGACGAGAAAGAAATGGAGAGGATAACAAAATACAAAGACCTACAAATAGAAATAGAAAGACTGTGGCAAAAGCAAGCAAGGGTAGTACCAATAGTAAGAGGCACCTTGGGTGCAATCCCAAAAACAACTGGAGCACCACTTGAACACCATTGGCATTGACAAATTCGCCATTAGTCAATTGCAAAAGGCGGCTTATAGGAACTGCGGCTCCATCCTGCGACAATATCTGTAATACCTTCAAACATCCACATCTGCCTATCCCAGGTCCTGGGTAAGGACTCGATAGGTAGACAAAATGCCAAATCCAGTCTGAACATCTGGCTGACTGTGCGATGATCGATAATAATAATAATAATAATAATATTAGACAAAAATGCCAAATACAGTCTGAACATCTGGCTGACTGTGCTCAGGAATTCTGGGAGTTGAAGTCCACGAGTCATAAAAGAGCCAAGTTTGCCTATCCCTGTCCTAGAGATTAAATTGACACTGACCTTGGCGTTTTGCATAAAACAGTTAAGACTTGGCTTTTTCAGCTAGCCTTGGGATCTGATGTGCTGAATTTGTCCTTCCTGCAGAGAAAAGTTCTTTTTAATCTTACTATTGAACTCAGGCATGTAAGCTGCTCAGAGTCAGTTTGCAATTGAAGTGACATAAAAGCCTGGAAACTAAGCTAAAATAAAATTGTACTAAGATTGGATTTAAAGATACTGTTCAGTCATAATTTAAAGGAAGAAGCAGCCTATAATCCAGGTACATATACCTTTTGCACCGCACTGTATGTGGTTAGGATTTTTGTATTTTGTATTTTTGTAGTTGGAATGTTTACTTCAGTAATGTATGCAGATAGAAAAATATGTAGTTATTTTAATTGTATACACTAGTAGTATATCAAATTGCTTCAACTAGAAAAGAAGAAAAATGATCTAGAAAGTATATCAAATTACTTGAACTGGAAGAGGAGAGAAGGAAGAAGACTATGACAATTTTAAAGGACCAAAGTTTTTTCACAATCAGAAACAACCTCTTTTGCTAAATTAAGTATCTAGTGGTATTATTTTAGTAACATACATTGTACATTGTTTTAGAGTCTGGGATAATAGAACATTTCTACAAAGGTTTAGGGATGTTGTGATTTGACCTCAGTCAAAAGAGATTTATTATGATATCTTGTAGAACAGGGGTCCCCAACCTCCGATCCATGGACTGGCATCGGTCTGTGGCATGCCAGCAACTGGGCCACACAAACAAGTGAAGCCTCATCCACGGGATGCAGGCAGCACGCGAAACCAGGATCCCTCTGGTCTGCGGAAAAACCTCTCTCCACGGAACTGGTCCCTGGTGCCCAAAAGATTGAGGGGCCCTGTTGTAGAGAGCAAAGTTTACAATTAACTATTCATGTTTATGATTTGAAGTATTCTTATATATCTTCAAGTGCTGGGAGAACTTGGTCCCAAATATGCCTCTCCCTAAATACACTCCGCCTCTCATTAGTCTAGAACATCTCACAGAGTGAAATGTATGTGGTTGTTGCAAGTAACTGCTTGTCCCCTGCTTTTCTAGTTGTTGTTGTATCATTTGTTAAGAAGCACCATGGGCACCTGATAACAACTGTAAAGTCTAAGCATATTTGTATCCATGCTGATTTTACCAGAAAACATCTGTTTTGATAGCCACAGCATTTGCAACTTTGCATATGCAACTCAGGATTTTACAGCTGTTCTCTAGTCCTGAAGTAACCCCCTGGAGAGCCAATGCTTGCTTTTTTTAATGCTGTTTTATTCCAAATAAAATCTTGGAAATTGTAATGCAACTAATAATTAAAATTCTGGAGCACCTTCACTAATAGGTTCATAATCATTCAGTGGAATATTAGACTTAATTGGATAAAATGAATTATGTAATGCAGCAACTAAAAGGATTATGATGAATTTGAGGTTCACTGAATCTGTCAGCTGCTATCAGATCACTGTTGTATTCTCATTTTACAGAGGCTTTGCCATCTCTCTCTCTTTTGGTATAATATCAAGTACGACTTCTCCATTTTCTATGTGTGAAACTTGTTTTTGTACTCTAGAAATAAACAGTAGTGTCAAATGACATCGATCCATATGATACTGGTTCCATGGAAGCCCCATTCAGTCTCTGCAGCATTGGAGACTTTCTTCCAGCCCTAAACAGAATATATAGGAAATGCATGTGAACTGAAGTAATAGCAACTGTTTATGTGTGTCATGCTAAGCCATATGTAGCTTTGGATCATTTTCATCAATAAATCAATAAATATAAAGTTCTGAATTATTTGTTTAATTGAGTTTGCTATCTAGTTTTGGACTTGTGTGGAGAATAGATCATCTTTCAGGTCATATTTATAAGCAATCGCAATAGCACTTAGATATGCCACCCGATAGTGCTTTACGGCACTCTCTGTGTGGTTTACAATGTCAGCTTATTGCCCCCAGCAATCTGGGTCCTCATTTTACCGACTTCAGAAAGATGGAAGTCTGAGTCAACCTGAGCCCATCAGGATCAAATTCCAGACTGTAGGCAGAATTAGCCTGCAATACTACATTCTAACCACTGCACCACCAGATCTGCATATTTATGCAGAAATATTGAAAATTCAAAAGGCTTCATGAACTATTAAGCTCTACTGTAGCAGAAAGATCCAATTATTCAGTATGTTCGAGTAATGGTATATAGTTGTAGCCTTAGTCATATGGGAGTGTGGAATATAATTTGGAACAGGAGAATATCCTCTTCTTCAGGAGCTGAAATTCAGTAGATTTGAGAGGAAGGTTGGTTGCAAAGATGCCTTTTCAATCACAGCATTATTTTCCTGCAAACATTACCACATTCTCCATATTGAAAGAGTGAGAATATTACTTATAATGAAACAAATATCTGCAATCTATGGTTAAGTCTTAGTTTGGCTATTCTCCTTGAGTCTATTAATTAGTATTTGTTTTTCTATTGTTGGCCTAGTGGAAACAACTTTCAAAGTGTGGTGATATTTTGGGTCCTTTATATATACTATGTTAATTTTCTAATAACTGGAATTATGTAATTGGGAGGGCAATTATTTTGTAATTTCTAGGGTTGGATCTTTATTTACAATAGAAAAATAAAGATTTGGTGTTTCATATACAGTAGTGATATTCATCAGACTTAAGTGAAAACACACTCCAGTGCAAATACAAAACTCCTGTGTAAGCAGTCCAAGTCCTTCAAAGGTACTAAGCTGTCCTCAGTTTTGAAGTACATTGTGAAAATATTTAGGTGCTTTTGTCCCTTTGTCAGTTGAGCCAAAGGACTGAGCTACTCCAGGCGGCTGGCCCAACCCCTGTTGTTTAATTGTGCAACTGCTAGACCTAAGTTTCCAATCTGAATCACTACTTTTCCCATTCTTGTGCTGCAAAACAATTATGATTCTTTATTGGCTTGCAATTAGTAGCAGTTTAAGGAAAATCATGACTTTATATATAGGTATATCTAATTGTGAAATTTTTCTTCCAGGTATCATGGCTATCTTGTTTTCTGGCATTGTAATGTCTCACTATACCCACCATAATCTTTCTCCAGTTACACAGATCCTAATGCAGCAGACTCTGAGAACTGTTGCATTCATGTGTGGTATGTACTGTCTGTTGCTTGGACTCTTATTATCAAAGCAGAATTTTCCAAATGCTTCCTGATTATCCTACTAGTTTTTACTAGTTTTTCCAAATACTTCCTGATTATCCTACTAGTAATCTAGGGGTTATTACATAAGTGAAATACTTTAATTTAAGCATTAAATATTTTTCAGTTATGATTATCCATTTTTGTCCTGCCAGTTGATCAGGAGCTATGGGCAATGGTGTTGAGAGTTATCTCTAGAGGTGCTCCTTAACTTAACCACCCTTCATTTAGTGACCATTCAGAGTTATAACAGCACTGAAAAAAACTGACTTATAACTGGTCTTTGCACCACTGCAACATCCCCACAGTCATGTGATCAAAATTCGGGCACTTGGCAAATGGCATTCATTTATGATGACTAGAGTGTTCTAGAGTGCTGGGGTCATTGATTGCCAGCTGGTTTCTGACAAGTAGCATCAATGGGAGAAACTGGGTTTGCTTAACAATCCATGATTCATTTAATAACTGCAGTGATTTGCTTAATAGCTGTGGCAAAAAGGTTGTGAAATCAAGCACAACTCACTTAACAACTGCCTTGCTTAGCAATGAGAATTGGGAAATGTGTCAACAACACCTGCAAGACTGGAGAGTAGCAATCTGGAAGATGCTTATCAGCTCCTCGTGTCTTTTTCCTGTGAGCACTGACTCTTTCTCAAATTCCTCATCCCTGATCTAGTCTAATGTCTCAAATGCTCCTGACCAGATAAATGTATTTTAAAAATAGTTTTGAAGGTTGCAGTGTATGGCTTCCCTATATCTCAGCAGATGGCAGCACTTTGCAGTCCTTGCTATGGCTGAGAAGGAGATTTTACATTGCAACTTGGTGTATACTCAGACATTTGGTAGGCCCCATTTGATCCAATAGGATTCCCAACTAAGCATGCATGCCATCGCAGCCTTAGACATTACAATTTGTCGTCATTGATTGATCTATTTTTTGTGATTTCAAAATAATTCAGAATGTGAATTATGGATAAGAAAAAGCAGAGGTGTTTCTTTAACTGTGGGAGCATTTCTTCACCACAATTCTTAGAACACACCTGCTAATATAGAGTCTGCCAAGCAGAAAAGTCACCTTTACTGACAAGGGGGATAAAATGTGCTGTAAATCTTTTCCTCTCTTCTCCCCCAAGCTCTGGCTAAGTCTTGCCACAAGATTAATAACAAAATGGATTTCTTTTACTTTTTTCTCGCCTCCAGGGTACTTTTAGATGATAGAGAGGCAACATGCCTTCATTTCCATTAAAGGATTATGGATACAGTACCAGGAAGCTACTTAAAAAGGGGGGAAAATACAGGCAATAAATTCATGTGGTTTTCTGTTCTCTGTCCTTTCTAAGATGGCATTTGTTTTTCAATATATTTATTATTTATACGATATTAAGCTAAACACAGTATTAATGGTAGGGCCAGATGTGAAAAAAAAATCTTATAATTTCATGGATGCAGGAATCAGACACAAAAAAAGAACACAAGCACAAAACCTGCATTGTTAGACTAGATCACATATTCACTGATCCTTTACCTGTTTTCTTTC
>NW_024100439.1:0-2181 GCF_016545835.1 Crotalus tigris | reverse complement strand
GCATATGATTTTTCATTACTCCACAAGCCTGGGAAAGAAAGGGGCCATGCTGATGGCCTCAGTAGGTTGCCTCTGCCAGTAGTAGAAGCTGACCCCGCGCCAGCTGTCAACATTCTATCAATCCAAGCCTTGCCCGAGCTTCCTCTTAGTGCCAGGGATGTTAACGCTGAAACAGGTACAGATCACACACTTTCACGTGTCCGCTCCTGGGTCCTGTCCGGGTGGCCTGAGCACTGCCCTAGTCCTGAGTTTCAGAGTTTCTGGTCCAAAAGAAACGAACGTCCCTTTACTCAGGGTTGTCTGCGTTGGGGAAACAGAGTTGTCATTCCCACCTCAATGAGGACTAGGGTCTTAGAATCCCTCCCCGAGGGTCATCCTGGCATTGTCCGTATGAAGGCTCTTGCACGAAGCCACTTGTGGTGGCCTGCTTTAGATAAAGATATTGAGGCTAAGGTGCACGCATGCCACCTCTGCCAACGATCTCGCCAAGAGATGCCCCAAGCTCCTGTGCATAGATGGGAGGAAACACAGTCCCCATGGTCTAGGGTGCACATTGACTACGCTGGGCCCTTTCAGGGCATTTCTCTTGGTCATTGTTGACAGCCATTCAAAAAGTGGTTGAGGTTGTGCCGGTGTCTCATCACCAACACTTCCAAGTAGATCTATTACAGGTACTGACGGGGGATTTTTGCTGCCCCACGGCTGGCTGCCCAGATGTCCATCGTGGTACGACAATGCGCCCTCAATTCCACCTCCTCCGAATTCCAAGCTTTCTTTAAAGGCAAAACCTGATCGTCATGACACGTTTCCCTGCAGCCCTTTTCACACCGTCCACCAACGGTTTTATGGCGGAGAACGCATGGTACGCATCGCAAAGGACGCCTTGAAGAGACTCACCTACGGGGACTGGCATCACAGGTTGGCTGACTTTCTCCTTTCTTATCGCACCACACCGTCCACTTCTACAGGGAGAAGTCCAGCTGAACTTCGTTGGGGGGCGCCAACTTACTACGAGACTTGACCGGTTGCATCCGGACAGACTGCCTTCATCTACCTCACATCCTAGGGCACCTAGACAACTACTTGTGGGTGCCCCGGTTGGGGCTCGCAATTACGGGCCTGGTTATACATGGGTCCCCGCTTCTGTGTCCAGGATCACAGGTCCTCTATCCTACGAGGTTGCCCTGGACAACGGTCGTGTCCTGTCGGCACATACGACCCCCCCCCCCCCCCACCCCAAACTTCGCTCTAGGCGAGACTTTTCTGATGAGACTCCTGGGTCTTTTTCCAGGGGGGGAGGGGGACCCTTTGGAGCAAAGGGAAGGGCACGAGCTGCTGCCCATCTCCACTGATGGAGCCACAAATGGCCCATCCCAGGGTTCCGCGAGAGCTCCGAACAAGAATTCTATGAGCCTACCTAACTACCAGGCATCCACGCCTACTCCAGCCAGGGAGTCACCCCGGGGGCATACTCACTTTCCACACACATCACACAGCACTCCAGTCACGGAGGATACCCGGGGGCCTCCCAACAAATCATTCCCCGCAAGAGAGCTGGCAAAACAATCCCCAAAGTTGCGCATGACCTTACCCCAAATCCGGACAGGGGGTTCTCAAAACATACACAGAGCTAGTCGAGGAAACCAAGTCCCGATACAAAAAACCTAGCACAAATCAGGGAACAACCGAGTTTTTTTGGGAAAGTACAGAAACCCACACGAGCCCGAGCACCAGAATGGGGTTCAGGGGATAATGGACAGCCTCCTGACAGGTCTTGGACTGACCCTAGGAGGTTATTATACAGTAGACGCCCAGCCAGCGCGATATCACTTCAAGGGGGCCTGGGGTCTACAGCTGGTAGGTCAACCAGGTCACAAAGCAACAGACGCCCTGGCCTGACGAGCCCGGCGGGCAAGCGAGCAGGCCAGGCATTGGGGCACAGTCCTTGGAAGACACCAGGGCACAATAGAGAGAAAAGGCTCACGCCTCCCTCCAGTCAGGGGACTTATGCAGTAATCCAGAGCTAAGAAGGTCACAGAGAGCAAAGAAATCTCCCAAGTACCTAGAAGACTACATAACATTGCTGGCAAAGCAAAAGCCAGTAAACAGTGGGAACATTGGGGAGCAAAATGTCATATAAAATAAAGGTTGTATGTTGGTAGTAGTTTTAGCCCGGGGGAA
>NW_024100438.1:0-15485 GCF_016545835.1 Crotalus tigris | reverse complement strand
AAAAACCTAAAAAAATGCTGCACAAAGATTCCAAGATGGTTAAAATAGAGAAAAGTAGGGCGTCTTCAGTAAGGCTGGCACACTGAAAGGCATCAGCTGCTACAAATGTACCTTCCAAGTATTGAGTTGAATCTTCCAAACTCCTTACAATGAATATACTTGTATTTGTGGAGTTCCAGAAATAGAAGATGTAATACATCTATTATTTTGAATGACAATTATTTAAGAAAGAGGGAGATCAATATCTTGGATTGCACTTTAGAGAAACATTTTATTGGGATCAAGCTGGCAGGAATAGCCAACACTCCAGAAGACAGGCTTAGGATACAAGAGGATCTGGACAGACTTCAACACTGGGCACTATCTAACAAAATGAAATTCAACGGTGAAAAAAGTAAGGTTCTACATTTAGGCAAGAAAAACCAAATGGATAGGTATAGTATAGGGGTACCTTGCTCAATAATAGTAACTGTGAGAGGGACCTCAGAGTCCTAGTGGACAATCACTTAAATATGAGCCAGCAGTGTGCTGCAGCTGCCAAAAAGGCCAACACAGTGCTGGGCTGCATTAACAGAGGGATAGAATCTAGATCACTTGAAGTGTTAGTACTACTTTACAATGCCTTAGTAAGGCCACACGTGGAATACTACATCCAATTTTGGTCATCATGATGTAAAAAAGATGTTGAGACTCTAGAAAGAGTACAGAGAAGAGCAACAAAGATGATCAGGGGACTGGAGGCTAAAACATATAAGGAACAGTTGCTGGAATTGGGCATGTCTAGTTTAATGAAGAGAAGGACGAGGGGGGACATGATAGCAGTGTTCCAATATCTCAGGGGCTGCCCCAAAGAAGAGGGAGTCAAGCTATTTCCAAGGCACCTGAAGGCAGGACAAGAAGCAATGGATGGAAACTAATCAAGGAGAGAAGCAACCTAGAACTAAGGAGAAACTTCCTGACAGTGAGAACAATTAATCAGTGGAACAACCTGCCTCCAGAAGCAGTAAATTCTCCAATACTGGAAATTTTGAAGAAGCCATTTGTCTGAAATGGTATAGAGTTTCCTGCCTTAGCACATGGTTGGACCAGAAGACCTACAAGGTCCCTTCCAACTTTATTATTATTGTTGTTGTTGTTGTTGTTATTGTTATTATTATTATTACTGATTGATCATCACACAGCAGCCAGATGTTCAGACTGGATTTGGCATTTTCTCTACCTATCGAGTCATAGCCTTAAGGGCTGGAGCCAATTTCTGTGGACTCCCATCAAATAGCCTTGATACAAGACCTGATAGAAGATGAACATGCAACTTAGAAATCAATTAACCACAGGTGCGCTAAAGAGTAGGAGACCAGTGAGACTGAAAATGGCAAAATTGGCAGCCCTAAAAAGAAAGGAAATTCATATTTAATAATGTGGTTCTTTGCCCAAGAGCCACAGAAAGCAGTTAATGAGGAAATTGTGGAAGTGCCTTGAAACCTTGAAATAATGTCAAACTCCTGCTATTTCCCAAGAAACGGACAATTACTTTATGTAATGAGTGGGTGCAGCAACGGTAATGAGGAAAGCACAGATGCAAACTGACTTGGTGTTTAGTAATCAAGTTAAGTAAGGTAGAGAATAATAAAATAAGTGGAGACTATGACTTAAATTTAGGTTTAAAAATAATTGAGGAACACTCCATAGTCCCTTCCATCCCATTTTTGTTCATTTGCTTGAGAGTGTGTTTGGGGCTCAATGGAGCCATGAGAAGTAGGATTGATATGTACCAAAACTGAAGAAAAAGGTGATGCCAATATGACATTTGGGTTGCATGTGCTGTTAAGAGGACTTGGATCCTATTCTCACAATAATTATCTGATTTTAGATGAGTCAAAGTCAAAAGTGATGGTTCTTGGAAAATGACAGCATTGCCCTATAGGGCTAATCGATGATGAGGCAACAGAGCAAGTTCACACCTTTCCTTACCTGGGGGAATTTTCTCTGGGACTGGATCTGGGCTCCCTCAACATCAAAGGAGCTCACTTAGAAGGCACAAGTGAATGCACTGTTAATTTAAAAAAAAAAAAACCTCATAGGTATGCAGCTTCCTTAGACTGAGTTATTAAATACAAAATACCACCGTTACTATTATGCACTTATATTGAGCTGAACTTTGGGATTTAATTTATATCACTATTAGAACAAATTAGATCACATATCTGAGAAGTATCTTGAGGGTGGATGAAAGGACTTCAACTGCTGCCCTCAGAGCAGAATTGGGAATTTATACAATTTATAAATTTGGGGTATATAAATATTTTTATTAAAATTAATGGTATGGAAAATAATAACAATAGTAATAATAGTGATGATGATGATGATATTGGAAGGGACCTTGGAGGTCATCTAGTCCAACCCACTGCTCAGGCAGGAAACCCTATACCATTTCAGACAAATGGCTGTCCAATCTCTTCTTAAACACTTCCAGTGTTGGAGCATTCACAGCTTCTGGAGGAAGGTTGTTCCACTGGTTAATTAGTTAGTTAGTTTCCATCCGTTGCTTCTCATCCTGCAATCAGGTCCTTTGGAGAAGAGCTTGACTCCCTCTTCTTTGGGGCAGCCCCTGAGATATTTAAACACTGTTATCATGTCACCCCTCGTCCTTCCCTTTGTTAAACTAATAAGAGTGCCCAAATGCTATTAGAACAAACAAATTTCATTTAAAACATTCTTCATTTTATATTGGGAACTGTCATCTGCCTGTCTTTTTTGCCACTCGAGAAAAACCTAAAAAAATGCTGCACAAAGATTCCAAGATGGTTAAAATAGAGAAAAGTAGGGCGTCTTCAGTAAGGCTGGCACACTGAAAGGCATCAGCTGCTACAAATGTACCTTCCAAGTATTGAGTTGAATCTTCCAAACTCCTTACAATGAATATACTTGTATTTGTGGAGTTCCAGAAATAGAAGATGTAATAGATCTATTATTTTGAATGACAATTATTTAAGAAAGAGGGAGATCAATATCTTGGATTGCACTTTAGAGAAACAGTCTATTGGGATCAAGCTGGCAGGAATAGCCAACACTCCAGAAGACAGGCTTAGGATACAAGAGGATCTGGACAGACTTCAACACTGGGCACTATCTAACAAAATGAAATTCAACGGTGAAAAAAGTAAGGTTCTACATTTAGGCAAGAAAAACCAAATGTATAGGTATAGTATAGGGGTACCTTGCTCAATAATAGTAACTGTGAGAGGGACCTCAGAGTCCTAGTGGACAATCACTTAAATATGAGCCAGCAGTGTGCTGCAGCTGCCAAAAAGGCCAACACAGTGCTGGGCTGCATTAACAGAGGGATAGAATCTAGATCACTTGAAGTGTTAGTACCACTTTACAATGCCTTAGTAAGGCCACACGTGGAATACTACATCCAATTTTGGTCATCATGATGTAAAAAAGATGTTGAGACTCTAGAAAGAGTACAGAGAAGAGCAACAAAGATGATCAGGGGACTGGAGGCTAAAACGTATAAGGAACAGTTGCTGGAATTGGGCATGTCTAGTTTAATGAAGAGAAGGACGAGGGGGGACATGATAGCAGTGTTCCAATATCTCAGGGGCTGCCCCAAAGAAGAGGGAGTCAAGCTATTTTCCAAGGCACCTGAAGGCAGGAGAAGAAGCAATGGATGGAAACTAATCAAGGAGAGAAGCAGCCTAGAACTAAGGAGAAACTTCCTGACAGTGAGAACAATTAATCAGTGGAACAACCTGCCTCCAGAAGCAGTAAATTCTCCAATACTGGAAGTTTTGAAGAAGCCAATTGTCTGAAATGGTATAGAGTTTCCTGCCTTAGCACATGGTTGGACTAGAAGACCTAAAAGGTCTCTTCCAACTTTATTATTATTGTTGTTGTTGTTGTTGTTGTTATTGTTATTATTATTATTACTGATTGATCATCGCACAGTCAGCCAGATGTTCAGACTGGATTTGGCATTTTCTCTACCTATCGAGTCATTGCCTTGAGGGCTGGAGCCAATTTCTGTGGAGTCCCATCAAATAGCCTTGATACAGGACCTGATAGAAGATGAACATGCAAACTTAGAAATCAATTAACCACAGGTGCGCTAAAGAGTAGGAGACCAGTGAGACTGAAAATGGCAAAATTGGCAGCCCTAAAAAGAAAGGAAATTCATATTTAATAATGTGGTTCTTTGCCCAAGAGCCACAGAAAGCAGTTAATGAGGAAATTGTGGAAGTGCCTTGAAACCTTGAAATAATGTCAAACTCCTGCTATTTCCCAAGAAACGGACAATTACTTTATGTAATGAGTGGGTGCAGCAACGGTAATGAGGAAAGCACAGATGCAAACTGACTTGGTGTTTAGTAATCAAGTTAAGTAAGGTAGAGAATAATAAAATAAGTGGAGACTATGACTTAAATTTAGGTTTAAAAATAATTGAGGAACACTCCATAGTCCCTTCCATCCCATTTTTGTTCATTTGCTTGAGAGTGTGTTTGGGGCTCAATGGAGCCATGAGAAGTAGGATTGATATGTACCAAAACTGAAGAAAAAGGTGATGCCAATATGACATTTGGGTTGCATGTGCTGTTAAGAGGACTTGGATCCTATTCTCATAATAATTATCTGATTTTAGATGAGTCAAAGTCAAAAGTGATGGGTCTTGGAAAATGACAGCATTGCCCTATAGGGCTAATCGATGAGGAGGCAACAGAGCAAGTTCACACCTTTCCTTACCTGGGGGAATTTTCTCTGGGACTGGATCTGGGCTCCCTCAACATCAAAGGAGCTCACTTAGAAGGCACAAGTGAATGCACTGTTCATTTTTTTAAAAAAATCATAGGTATGCAGCTTCCTTAGACTGAGTTATTAAATACAAAATACCACCGTTACTATTATGCACTTATATTGAGCTGAACTTTGGGATTTAATTTATATCACTATTAGAACAAATTAGATCACATATCTGAGAAGTATCTTGAGGGTGGATGAAAGGACTTCAACTGCTGCCCTCAGAGCAGAATTGGGAATTTATACAATTTATAAAATTGGGGTATATAAATATTTTTATTAAAATTAATGGTATGGAAAATAATAACAATAGTAATAATAGTGATGATGATGATGATATTGGAAGGGACCTTGGAGGTCATCTAGTCCAACCCACTGCTCAGGCAGGAAACCCTATACCATTTCAGACAAATGGCTGTCCAATCTCTTCTTAAACACTTCCAGTGTTGGAGCATTCACAGCTTCTGGAGGAAGGTTGTTCCACTGGTTAATTAGTTAGTTAGTTTCCATCCGTTGCTTCTCATCCTGCCTTCAGGTCCTTTGGAGAAGAGCTTGACTCCCTCTTCTTTGGGGCAGCCCCTGAGATATTGGAACACTGTTATCATGTCACCCCTCGTCCTTCCCTTTGTTAAACTAATAAGAGTGCCCAAATGCTATTAGAACAAACAAATTTCATTTAAAACATTCTTGATTTTATATTGGGAACTGTCATCTGCCTGTCTTTTTTGCCACTCGAGAAAAACCTAAAAAAATGCTGCACAAAGAATCCAGGATGGTTAAAATAGAGAAAAGTAGGGCGTCTTCAGTAAGGCTGGCACACTGAAAGGCATCAGCTGCTACAAATGTACCTTCCAAGTATTGAGTTGAATCTTCCAAACTCCTTACAATGAATATACTTGTATTTGTGGAGTTCCAGAAATAGAAGATGTAATACATCTATTATTTTGAATGACAATTATTTAAGAAAGAGGGAGATCAATATCTTGGATTGCACTTTAGAGAAACAGTCTATTGGGATCAAGCTGGCAGGAATAGCCAACACTCCAGAAGACAGGCTTAGGATACAGGAGGATCTGGACAGACTTCAACACTGGGCACTATCTAACAAAATGAAATTCAACGGTGAAAAAAGTAAGGTTCTACATTTAGGCAAGAAAAACCAAATGTATAGGTATAGTATAGGGGTACCTTGCTCAATAATAGTAACTGTGAGAGGGACCTCAGAGTCCTAGTGGACAATCACTTAAATATGAGCCAGCAGTGTGCTGCAGCTGCCAAAAAGGCCAACACAGTGCTGGGCTTCATTAACAGAGGGATAGAATCTAGATCACTTGAAGTGTTAGTACCACTTTACAATGCCTTGGTAAGGCCACACGTGGAATACTGCATCCAATTTTGGTCACCATGATGTAAAAAAGATGTTGAGACTCTAGAAAGAGTACAGAGAAGAGCAACAAAGATGATTAGGGGACTGGAGGCTAAAACATATAAGGAACAGTTGCTGGAATTGGGCATGTCCTAGTTTAATGAAGAGAAGGACGAGGGGGGACATGATAGCAGTGTTCCAATATCTCAGGGGCTGCCCCAAAGAAGAGGGAGTCAAGCTATTTTCCAAGACGCCTGAAGGCACGACAAGAAGCAACAGGTGGAAACTAATCAAGGAGAGAAGCAACCTAGGAGAAACTTCCTGACAGTGAGAACAATTAATCAGTGGAACAACCTGCCTCCAGAAGTGGTGAATGCTCCAACACTGGAAGTTTTGAAGAAGAAACGGTACAGCCATTTGTCTGAAATGGTATAGAGTTTCCGGCCTTAGCACATCGTTGGAATAGAAGACCTACAAGGTCCCTTCCAACATTCTTCTTCTTGTTCTTCTTGTTCTTCTTCTTGTTCTTGTTCTTCTTGTTCTTGTTCTTCTTCTTCTTGTTCTTCTTCTTCTTCTTCTTCTTCTTCTTCTTCTTCTTCTTCTTCTTCTTCTTCTTCTTCTTCTTCTTCTTCTTCTTCTTCTTCTTCTTCTTCTTCTTCTTGTTATTATTATTATTATTATTATTATTGATCATTGCACAGTCAGCCAGATGTTCAAACTGGATTTGGCATTTTTGTCTACCTATCGAGTCCTTCCCAAGGACCTGGGATAGGCAGATGTGGATGTTTGAATTGATGGTATTACAGATATCGTCGCAGGATGGAAACAATTCCTAGTAAGGCCGCATTTTGCAATTGACTAATGGCGAATTTTATTATTTTTATTTATCATTCATCGCACAGTCAGCCAGATGTTCAGCCTGGATTTGGCATTTTGTCTACCTATCGAGTCCTTACCCAGGACCTGGGATAGGCAGATGTGGATGTTTGATGGTATTACAGGTATCGTCGCAGGATGGAAGCAGTTCCTAGTAAGGCCGCCTTTTGCAATTGACTAATAGCGAATTTGTCAATGCCAATGGTGTTCAAGTGGTGCTCCAGTTGTTTTGGGATTGCACCCAAGGAGCCTATGACTATTGGTATTACCCTTGCTTGCCTTTGCCACAGTCTTTCTATTTCTATTTGTAGGTCTTTGTATTTTGTTATCTTCTCCAGTTCTTTCTCTTCTATTCTGCTATCTCCAGGCACTGCCACGTCCACTATCAAGACTTTTTTGTCTTTCTTATCGACAATTGTTAAGTCTTGGGTGTTATGTTGCAGGTGCTTGTCTGTTTGAATTCTGAAGTCCCAGAGCAGTTTAACTTTATCATTGTCTATGACTTTCTCTATTTTATGATCCCACCAGTTCTTGCTTACAGGCAAATGATATTTCTTGCAGATCTTCCAATGTACCATGTTGCCTACGTTGTCATGCCGCTGCTTGTAATCAGTCTGTGCAATTTCTTGCAACAGCTTACCAAGTGGTTCCACTGTTTCTCAGCTTCTTGCATCGGCGGAACTTACTGTCTTCTGGCTTCTCAATTTGACTGTGTATGCATTTGTCCTTAAGGCTTGGTCTTGTGCAGCCAGAATATTAACCTCGGTCTCTTTCTTCAATTTCCTGCTCTTAGCCATTGCCAGGTTTTATTATTATTGCTTTCCAGCTTATTTTTTTTAGGTCATGGCATGTAGTGCTTTGTCTTCCATGCCTCTATTCTGTTCTTCATTTGGTCTTTCTTGTAGGCCAGTTTGGTCTCTCCAGTAGTTTAGTAAGCCTTCCTGATATACTAATTTCAGTGCATCTTCATCATTGTTTCTTCAGATATCTTCAAAGTCATTTTTCTGATTCAACCATCTGATGTACTTGTAGCATTCCACGCCCACCTATTTGCCTTGGTAGATAAAGTCTATCAATGTCACTGCGTGGATGAAGGGCATGATTAATTGTCATTATTTTTCTGTTCTGCCTATCCATTGCTTTTAGTTCTGCTTGAGTCCAGTCCACTATTCCAGCTGTGTACCTAATGACTGGGATTGCCCAGGTGTTGATTGCCCTTATGGTATTCCTCCATTGAGTTTGGACTTTAAGATCTTCTTCACTCTCTTGATGTATTCACCTCTAATCTTTTTCTTGACTTCAGTGTGATTGATGTTGTCAGCTTGAAGGATACCCAAGTATTTGTAGTAATCTTCCTCATCCAGACTCTTAATATTATTTTCATGGGGCATCTTGATTCCTTCAGTTTTCACTATTTTTCCTTGTTTATAGTAAGTGTGGCACATTTGTACAAGCCAAACTCCATTACAATATCTTGGCTATATATACAGTGTTGAACAGCGATTCTATTTCAGATGATGTTTTTCCATACAGCTTCAGATCATCCATATAAAGGAGGTGGGATAGTCTGGCAGATGTTTTTGATGTTTGATAGCCATGTCCTGAGTTATTCAGTATTGTTGACAGAGGAAACAGTGCCATAACAAATAGTAATGGTGATAATGAATCTCCTTGAAATATTCCTCTCTTGATATTAACCTCTCCCAGCCTCTCACCATTGATCTGCAACTGTGTCTTCCATTGTGCCATCGATCTTTGCACAAATTTTCTGATGTTTCTACTGACTCCTGTTATTTCTCGGCACTTTATTATCCAATCATGTGGCAGAGAGTCAAATGCCTTTGTGTAGTCAATCCATGCCACATTCAGGTTGGTCTTCCTTCTCTTGCAGTTTTCCAAGATCATTTTGTCTATTAGGAGTTGATCTTTTGTTCCTCTGCTATTGGGGCGGTTTCCTTTCTGCTCAGGTGGAAAGAGATTGTTTTCAACTAGATGCTGTTGTACTGCATCAGATACCACACCAGTTAGTAATTTGAAAGTTGTTGGTAAGCAGGTAATTGGCCTGTAATTACCTGGTGTTGCACCTTTTGCTGGATTTTTCATTATTAGGTAGGTTTTCCCAGTTGTTAGCCACTTTTCAATTTCTCCTCCTTGTAGTATATTGTTGAATTGCTTGGCAATGAGTGGGTGTATAACAGTTAGATGTTTCAACCAAAAACCATGCAGTTCATCTTCACCTGGTGCTGACCAATTTTTGATTTTCTTTGCTCTTTTTTCTACCATTTTTGTTGTTATTACTAGTTCTTTCATTTCAACTTCTGTTTTATTTGCATCCACCTCTTTTAACCAAGCTGCATCCTTGTTGTACTTCTTTGGGTTATCCCATATCTGCTTCCAGAATTGCACGGTTTCTTCCTTGTCAGGTACTGACTGATTCCTTGCAGTTTCTCCATTGATGGATTGGTAGAAACGTTTCTGATTGGATTGAAATTGGAGGTTCTGCCTATAGTTTGCAATTCGAGCTTCATATCTATGATTTTCCTGGCTATAGCTGTTATTTGTTGCTTTATTATTTCCAGTGCTTCCTTGATCTTCCTTGTTTCTTTTTTTTTTTTTTAAGTTGGATTCTGATTAAGTATTCTTTGGTCTTCTTGTTCTTCAGCTTCTTTTCTTTCATCTGTTCTAGCTTGCTTGCATGTGATCTTAACTTGCTGATCTTATTTTCTAGTCTAAACTTCCATTTTTGTGGTGCACTGTTTGTTTTTCTTCTTTGTTGATTTTGCATCCCAGGTATTCAGTTATAACTGCAGCTGTGCTGTACATTAGTTGGTTTGTTTCTTGCAGTGAATTGGTGCTTATATTTGATATTGCAGTATTTGCATCTTTTAATGCTTGTGCTAGCTGTTTCTTTGAAACAAGCTTCAATGCAGGTAGCCTTATTCTGTTGTTTTTGTGCTGTTCTAGATGCTCAGTTATTCTTTGTTTCAATTCTTTTATTTCTTTAGTTAGAGGGTTTTGTTCTGCCTGAGGAAGAGGTGCCTGGTTTCCAAATGAGAACAGTTGTATATCTCTGCTGGATTCCTTCACTGCCAACTCCCCCTGGTTTGCCTCTACATTCTTGAATTACTTCTGTTAAGGCTTTGATTCTTTGCCCTGGGTAAACCTTTGCAGGTTCGTCCAATTCGTTTCTGTAAATACTTTATTTCGTGTTATAAATCGGCGTTGATCTGCTAGTCTCTGTTCTGTTATTTCTGATTCTGGATGTTGTTCTTTCCAGAATTGGTGCATTCGTTTTAGATATCCTCGTCTTGTTGGACTTGATCTGTAGTAACAGATCATTATTTCTTTGTTTCCATCACTGTGTATCTGCGACGGGTAAACACCTTTTCTTCCAGTAGTTCTGCAGCTGCTGGCCCTGGTTGCTCAGCCAACAGTCCTGAGTCCTGTAACCCATTTTTCACCAGATATCCAGGAACTCCAATATCTAGTGCGGACCTTGTTAACCCGGGCGACGTCCGAGCCGGTATGGCATTCTGAATTTACGTCTCACCATATTTTTTATGGGAGAGACACTCTTTGTCTGACTCCTCTGATGAGACCTGTCCAGTATGGTTGAACCTCTGGCATAGCTCTCATCTTCCTCAGAGTACACAAGCCCCACAACCACGTCAAGGTAGTGCCTCACTGGGGGTTATTATTATTATTATTATTATTATTATTATTATTATTATTATTATTATTATTATTATTATTATCGATCATCGCACAGTCAGCCAGATGTTCAGACTGGATTTGGCATTTTGTCTACCTATCGAGTCCTTACCCAGGACCTGGGATAGGCAGATGTGGATGTTTGATGGTATTACAGATATCGTCGCAGGATGGAAGCAGTTCCTAGTAAGGCCGCCTTTTGCAATTGACTAATAGCGAATTTGTCAATGCCAATGGTGTTCAAGTGGTGCTCCAGTTGTTTTGGGATTGCACCCAAGGAGCCTATGACTATTGGTACTACCCTTGCTTGCTTTTGCCACAGTCTTTCTATTTCTATTTGTAGGTCTTTGTATTTTGTTATCTTCTCCAGTTCTTTCTCTTCTATTCTGCTATCTCCAGGCACTGCCACGTCCACTATCCAGACTTTTTTGTCTTTCTTATCGACAATTGTTAAGTCTGGGGTGTTATGTTGCAGGTGCTTGTCTGTTTGAATTCTGAAGTCCCAGAGCAGTTTAATTTTATCATTTTCTATGACTTTCTCTATTTTATGATCCCACCAGTTTTTACTTACAGGCAAATGATATTTTTTGCAGATCTTCCAATGCACCATTGTTGCTACTTTGTCATGCCGCTGCTTGTAATCAGTTTGTGCAATCTTCTTGCAACAGCTTACCAAGTGGTCCTGTAAGGACCCACCCCACTTTGCATCTTAAGAAGATTCTTGCCTATAAAATCACAGTTCTTTAAATGTTCTTTAAATAATGGCATAAAAAAAAGAAAGCCAAATTCTTGCTTCTATATTTAAAGCATTAATCTATATCCAATTTTTAACTTTGTTACCAAATCAGGCAAGAAAGACAATCGCCATTTTGCCTTTCACTTTCCCTTTCTTCAAAAGGGAAAGTAAACAATAAAAAAAGGAAGAAGATACCTGCTGGAGTTAAAGTCACAATCAATCTTAAACGCAGTTTCTCCTGGTCTGCTCCGTCTGCATTTGAATACTCACAAGCCTCCAAAAAAGCAGATGTGGGAGTGGCACCTTGCTTCATCCCAAAGCTTCGGGACAAAGACGTCCTGGAGTGCAGAGATGGCTCAGGCTCCGAGGGAGCTCTACCCTCCGATCCCTGAAATTATAGGGATCCAGGGGAGCTCTTAACTCTACCTGAGCAGCTCTACTCTTTCCTTTTTCCCAACGAGGAGATTCAAGCCGCAGGAAAGCTGATTGTAAAAGTCCTGCTGCTTTTACACAACCCAGGAACGGGCTGCTGTGTGAAAAGCAGCCATCATAGCTGCTTGATCCACAGGAAGTTCAGCGAAGTTCACCCTTTGATCACTAGGCATCACTGCTTGCGTGCATGGATACTTCAGCAAAGTTCACCCTTTGACCACTAGGGGTCACTGCTTGCATGAGTGGGTACTTCAGAAAAGTTCATTCTTTGACCATTAGGGGGTCACTGCTTGTGGTTGTGGGTACATCAGCAAAGTTCACCCTTTGACCGCTAGGGATCACTGCTTCATTGAGACTATGCTTAGAGTGGACTTTGTTTGCAGATTGGCCACCAGAGGGCACTTTGCAGGTAACATAAATGCAGGCTTGTTGTTTGTAGGTAGGCCACCAGAGGGCTTTGCTGCATTGAAACTATGCTTAGAATAGACTTTGCCTTTGAACCAAATTCCTTTAATTCCCAAGGGAGGGGCCATCTGGGTTAGAATTCAGCCTTTTGCACACCAGTTGCCTGGTTGCCATAATTATTTATTACTTTCCTTAGCAACTGATTACTTTCCTTGGCAACAGATCGATTTATTGTCTGGGTTGTGAGGCCAGCAAAAGTTGCATGCTTACTTTGCTGGACCTTTCCGAGTGGCTTTTTTACACAAAGGCAGGCAGCATTCTTTGACAAGCTTTTTGGTGCTGATGGCAAGCAGAGAATAAATGCAGTAGAAGATGTTTAGGCATTCGGAATCTCTTGTGGGGGGGGGGGTTTCTAGCAAACAGCCATTTAACCAGGCATATGAATAGATAATTACATGCCTCTTCGTCTCTGAATTGTCACACCCACATCTCTGGCCTCCTCCCCCTCCCTTCCTTGGCTTGCTTCAATGATGCTGAGTTTGCAGGCAGGGGCGGGGTCGCTGCCCTTCCACACACAGATATCTCTTCGTTTCCCAGCCACTTAATGAAGATATAGCTTTAGCCAGACACATAAAGTTAATAGTCTCTTCTTATTTCTCTCAAAACAGGCAATTTCTTTACTTTTGCCAGCAGATGCATAGAGAATAAACAACACTTTTTTTTTTTTACTTAGCAAGGGAGAAACACACAATATTCCTTTACTTTAAAACATTAGCTGGTAAACAGATCCAGTAGCAGGCAGGTACATAGAGATTAGATATTACTTTGTACTGCTTTTACTTTTCCCCAGCAGATATGCAATTAAAATACTGCCTTTTACTTGCAGGGGTGAAATCTACTAGCTTTAATTTTTCAATGTTCTGGTCCAAACAAGATATCTGCTTTAATCCTGTTTTTCTCAGACAGATAAACTCCAAAGAACGAACTAATATTTAGATTATTTATTCTTCAGGAATCTCAAACAATAACTTACAGTCAATAAGAGTTCTTCTGATGAACATATCATAAACTTCTCCATTCTTGTGGTGTGAAAAATTAAAGGTAGACTCACCCCATATTTCTTATGGGACACAGCACCTCATGTCTGTCTTACATAATGGCTTCTACATACACATAGCCAGGAAGTACAGTCATAAACTTTGAAGCTCCTCCTACTGACTAGATAAGAAGTGGGTCTGTCTAACAGCTAAACTAATGACTGAACTACATTACCCATAAACCATCTCTTAAGGAAACAGCGTTTAACCCTTTTAAATGCTAAATTCTCTAACATACAGTTCTTTTGCTAACTGATTGGTCCAGCACAATTATGCTTAAAATTGTACAAGCTAGACTCCAGCAGTATGTGGATCGAGAACTACCAGAAATACAAGCAGGATTTCGAAGAGGCAGAGGAACTAGAGACCAAATTGCCAACATACGCTGGATCATGAAGAAAGCTAGAGAGTTTCAGAAAAACATCTACTTCTGCTTCATTGACTATGCAAAAGCCTTTGATTGTGTGGATCACAACAAATTGTGGCAAATTCTTAAAGAGATGGGAGTACCAGACCATCTCATTTGCCTCTTGAGAAATCTGTATGCGGGTCAAGAAGCAACAGTGAGAACTGGACATGGAACCACTGATTGGTTCAAAATTGGGAAAGGAGTCCGGCAAGGCTTTATACTGTCACCCTGCCTATTTAACTTATATGCAGAGCAAATCATGAGAAAGGCAGGGCTAGATAAATCAAAAGTTGGAACTAAGATTGCCAGGAGAAATATCAACAACCTAAGATATGCAGATGATACTACTCTAATGGCAGAAAGTGAAGAGGAACAAAAGAGCCTCTTGATGCGGGTGAAGAAGGAGAGTGCAAAAGTTGGCTTGAAACTCAACATTAAGAAAATCAAGATCATGGCATCCGGCCCTATCAATTCCTGGCAAATAGATGGGAAAGAAATGGAGGTAGTGACATATTTTATTTTCCTATGCTCCAAGATCACCGCAGATGGGGACTTCAGCCAAGAAATTAAAATACTCTTGCTCCTGGGGAGGAAAGCTATGGCAAATCTAGACAGCATACTAAAAAGCAGAGACATCACCCTACCAACAAAAGTGCATATAGTCAAGGCCATGGTTTTCCCAGTTGCAACCCTAACTGCTCTTTAGAAGGCCAGATCCTGAAATTGAAACTCAAGTACTTTGGCCACCTAATGAGAAGGAAGGACTCGCTGGAGAAGAGCCTAACGCTGGGAAAGATTGAGGGCAATAGAAGAAGGAGACAACAGAGAATGAGATGGCTGGATGGGGTCACTGAAGCAGTAGGCGTGAGCTTACCAGAAGATGGTAGAGGACAGGAAGGCCTGGAGGAACGTTGTCCATGGGGTTGCAATGGGTCGGACATGACTTTGCAACTAACAACAACATCTTGACTAATGACTAGGCCTAATGACTAATCAACAGAAAATGTTCTAATATGTGCCTGAGAAAAATATTGAATTTATTAAAAGCTAAAAAATGGGACTTGGTAGGACCCCAAATATAACACAGAACTCTTCATTGTTTTTATATGCAGTCTTGTTAATGTTCTGTGTATTCTGTATCTTGATGTGGCCTAATGACTAATCAACAGGAAATGTTCTCATATGTGCATTAGAAAGAAGTTGGATTCATTTGCATCTTAAGAAGACAGAACTCTTGGAATAATTCTTCCAACAGGAATCCTTTATTAAGAGAAAATGGTTGCAGGCATGCTAGACAGGACTTGGGGTCCAAGCTCTCCCATTCAAGGTTTTAAGGGGTTCCCCAGTAGTCCCACCCAATCAACCCCCCTTCCAGTGATAGTTTCAAGTATCACAATTCCACTCCCTTTCGTCTTTCTTCCGTCTGGATGGAGACTTCAGATAACTACATGAAAGGCAATTACTCTCCTTTGGTATGCTAACACTTCGAGGTTACAATAAACACACATTCAGCATTTAGCTCTTTGAAGTGTAAAGAAGGAAGTGAGGGCCATAAAGCTCCTTTGTTCTCCCCCTTCTCTCCCTCTTATGGCAGAATCCAGAGAAGGCAGAATTGGGAGTTTCTATATTTGATAATTTAAAGCTGAAATATAATTG